>NC_054537.1:67406144-67438644 GCF_017654505.1 Polyodon spathula
AACGAGCAATTACAGCCTTCTCTAACTATATACATGGTGTCAGTGTGAGAGTAAAATTAATACAAAGATTAAGGAATAGGAGATTAAAAGAGAAATTTTGGCCAATGGGCCAATTCCAGTGACGCTGGGTTGACTGAAATGCTTTATAATTTTTCTGAAATTGTTTTTCAGACTGGATCAACATGCAAAATAATTCTCCCTTCTACTGTAGTTCAAGGATGTGAACCTTACTCTCTATTTCACTCTTTCCAATTCATTATATTTTCAACTGCTACGCATTATTCTGCTTTATTCATATATTTCTCATGAGGAAAACGTATCTGTTGAAACAACATTTTAACCCCCTTTACTTTTTAATGTGGTGTTTTGTTGCTCCTTTTTTATTAAACACATGCACACTCAACACATATGGAGAGGAGAGAGGAAATATAAAATTTGAATAAAATAAAATAATCAGGATCTTTTCTGTATGAGTTTGTTTAGTTGGTTCTTAAAGGATCCCAGCTGCAAAAAGGTGCCTTGGTAACCCATTCAATACTGTACACACTCCACTGATGACACAAGCAATCAAGTATTATTAGCTAACAGCCCACACAAGGTACATTTTAATAAAAACCTGTGCAAATAATTTGATATTTTGTAAGGTATACACTTTCTCATGGAGCACAACATACTTGACAATTTACAATGGCGGGAGAAGAAAGGGTGGAAACAAGGATGTATTGATTTATAGTGTACATATTTTTAAATGATAGTTTTTGCTTACCTAATTTTTCATGATGACTGGCATTCTATATTCAGTGTCTGTATTCTGATTCATTCAGTCAAGTTCCATTACAACAGTCGAGTCATACAGTTTTAAAAATGTGCATGTTTGGCTTTGGAGCAACATAAGTCACACTGCCAGAGGTTATTGCCAGCTAACCCTCTTCACTGGGACATCAGGTCCCCTATTTGACTGCCTCTCATCTGCGACAGTCCATATCTGTCTCAGGTAAGCCATTGTTGATGTTATTTGTACCCAGCTTCTGATCTGGGAGAACAATCAGTAACTAGAGAACCTAATGCTAGTTAGCAGGGCTGCTGGAAACACATGCAAAAATTAATAAACATACTCATCCTTTTTTATTGTAAGTTTTGGTACAATGATTCATGTAGTACCTCTGTTTTCCCCGTGTGTATACCAGTACAAAGTTCTTAAAGCCAGGAGGTGAAGACAGTAGTATCACAGTACAGCCTGTGTTCAAGTTGGCATGATTTTTTTTTTTATTAGTATATTTGTTTTAACAGCAGATCACATTTATGATTGTCTGGAGGTGGACATATTAATCTTCACAAAACACTTTTACATCACCTGATAGAGGTTGAGTGTGAAATTTCCCCATCAACTTCTTGAACCACAATCAACTCTATTATCACCTGAGATAAAATAGCAGGTCTGGAAACCTGTCTTGTAAGTCTTTCCTTTCCTTCACACTTATGTGTGTTGAGTTGGGGTTGTGTGAGTCAATTTTGGTGGTTAACTATGGAGCACTATTCTTCAGGTGAGGTGTAAAACTAGAATTATTTTAAAACATTTCACTCAATTGTATGTATGTTGATTTCTTGATTGGTGGCCGGTCCATAACTAACTGCCTGGCTAGGATTGATTGGCAGTTTTGCACTCTAAGAATGAACACACAACGCTACCTTACATGATCTCGATCACATTATTATTCCCATCATCCTCCTGCTCACATATGTAACTAAGATAGATTTACCAGTGCGCAGGAGGATGATGGGAAATGTAGTTCTGAGCGGTACATGCGGGTACATGGGAAGCCATCTTGAGGCAGGGAATGCAATATAAAAGTTTTTAAAAGTGGTCAAAATGTAAAAAAAACCAAAACAAGTAAACAATACACACACCTTACATAAACAGTTGTAGCAACACATGGGAACATGCAACACAATAAAATAAAAAGGTCCTTATGTGCCCTTTAACTGGTATTGTTTTCAGATAAATAGAACACAGAATTTGTCTTTCTTCTTCAGTCCTGATATGCAATAATGTTGAGTTTCATGTGGTTAGGGTTTTGGAATGTTCCACAACATTCTTTCTGTATGTCTTTGCATGCCCAGTCTTGATTACATCACAAACACCTGGGAGTTGCCCGTGGCACGCCAGCTACTAATTACAAGCCTACACATTACTTTCTGACATGCTGTCATGATTATTCTCAATAGCAATGTATTGCTTATTTCTAAGAATGGACTCCTCCCTTTCTCTTCACTTCAGGGTAGAATTCCTACCTGTACCAAAGTAGCAAAAACTAACCACAAAACTTTACCAGTAGGTTACACTCTAGGACTGTTGTATGTAAGAAAACACAGCTAAGATTTAAATGTTGCTCAAATATGCAAGTTTATAGCACAAAAGCCTGCACATCTTTACAGGATATTTGAACTGTGATGATCATATGAGAGTCCCAGTTAATAAAATGTGTTATTTCAGTTATGTATTTATATAATCAGTACAAACATGTACTATTTTTCAATGTCATTCACATTGAGGAATGTTTATTTAGACATGTGACTAATCATTTTACAGAATCACAAGATCAACTCCATACAAAAGTAAAAGCAACATAACAATTTTTCAAACACTATTTTCAAAATAATTTGTAAGAAACTATATGAAAACACTAAAGCACATTGTAATGGTGTCACATACATAGAAAGAGCAATGTATGTACAGTGGATCTCAAAAGTATTTACCCCCCCCCCCCCCCCCCCCCCCTCCCCTTGGACTTTTCCACATTTTATTGTATTACAACATAGAATCAAAATGGATTTTATTAGGAGTTTTTGCCCCTGATCAACACAAAAAAGTCCATAATGTCAAATGGAAAAAAAAAAAATCTACAAATTGTTCTAAATTCATTACAAATATAAAACAGAAAATAATTGACTGCATAAGTATTCACCCCCTTGAGTCAATATTTGGTAGAGGCACCTTTGGCAGCAATTACAGCCATGAGTCTAGTTGGATAAGTCTCTACCAGCTTTGCACATCTGGACACTACAATTTTTGCCCATTCTTTTTTGCAAAATTGCTCAAGCTCTGTCATGTTGGATGGGGACCTTTGGTGAACAGCAGTTTTCAACTCTTTCCACATATTCTCAATTGGATTGAGGTCCGGGCTTTGACTGGGCCAATCCAGGACATTGACATTTTTGTTTTTAAGCCACTCCAGTGTGGCTTTGGCTGTATGTTTGGGGTCATTGTCCTGCTGGAAGATTAATCTTCTCCCAATTCCCAGGTCTCTTGCAGACTTCAGCAGGTTTTCCTCCAGGATTTCTCTGTACTTTGTTGCATCTATTTTGCCCTCTATCTTCACAAGCTTTCCAGGGCCTGACACAAAGAAGCATCCCCATAGCATGATGCTGCCACCACCATGCTTCACGTTTGGGATGGTGTTCTCAGGATGATGTGCGGTGTTAGACTTGCGCCAAGCATAGCTCTTAGCATTGAGGCCAAAAAGCTCTATTTTGGTCTCATCAGACCATAGAATCTTCTTCCACTTGGTCTCAGAGTCTCCCACATGGCAAACTCTAGCTGAGATTTGATGTGAGTTTTTTTCAACAAAGGCTTTCTTTTTGCCACTCTCCCATAAAGGCCAGTTTTGTGAAGCACCTGGGCTATTGTTGCCATATGCACAGTGTCTCCCAGCTCAGCTGTGGAAGACTGTAACTTCTTTAGAGTTGCCATAGGCCTCCTGGTGGCCTTCCTGACTAGTGCTCTTCTGCCCCGGATACACAGTTTTTGAGGACGGCCTGTTTTAGATAGATTCACAGTTGTGCCGTATTCTCTCCATTTCTTCATAATGGACTTTACTCTGCTCCTGGGTATATTCAATGCCTTGGAAATGTTCTTATATCCTACCCCTGATTGGTGCTTTTGAAGAACCTTATTCAGGATTTGCTTTGAATGTTCCTTCATCTTCATGATGTAGTTTTTGTTAGGAAATGTACTAACCAACTTTGGGACCTCCCAGAGACTGGTGTTTTTAACCTGAAATCATGTGATACACCTTAATTGCACACAGGTGGACTCCATTCAACTAATTATGTGACTTCTAAAGACAATTGGTTACACCAGAGCTTATTTAGGTGTGTCATAGCAAAGGGGGTGAATACTTATGCAATCTATTATTTTCTGTTTTATATTTGTAATTAATTTAATTTGTAGATTTTATTTTTCACTTTGACATTATGGACTTTTTTTTAATCTTGATCAGTGGCAAAAACTCCTAATTAAATCCATTTTGATTCCATGTTGTAACACAATAAAATGTGGAAAAGTCAGAGGGGGGTGAATACTTTTGAGAGCTACTGTATGTACAGTCGAACCTGTCACATCCAATCTTATAAGATACAATAACCTATATTATGTGATGACCGTCTGGAATGTGTCATTTACACAGACTGCAACCATCTGAAAGGTACTAATGAAAACTGATCAATACATATTTTAATAGGGGGTCTAAAACAGCAGATTCAGCGCTTAGCATAAGAGAATGGATTGAGTTGCAGATAAAAAGACAGGGGTCCCTGAGTGGCTCATCCAGTTAAAGCGCTGCCACAGGATGAGTCATACAGCTTGGATGGCGCCAGTTCATGTCTGGGCTGTGCAAAGAGGCCAAACTTTGCTGGGAACCCCAAAGAGGGCATCACATTGGCTCAAATGCTCCCAGAGTGGGGTTGGGAAACTGGCAGAGATTCCTTCTCCTCACTAAACAAAATTGAACCCCACTGGCCAGACACCAAGCACATTCAGAGTGGATAAAAAGCAGGGCTGATCTCTGTTCTCCCCAGGATCAGTAGCCCATCCACCTCTGCTCTGAATTGCTCGACACAAAAGCAATTCTGGCTTTAGGCTTGTGAGATCAGAATAATAATTGGTCACTCTAAATTAAAAGAAAAGACAGTATGCTTAGGAATTGAGTTTCACTTTTTACATGATGTCACTTCATGTAACTGCCAAGTTTAACCATGTTAAATAAAAGAAAACAAGGGATTAAAACTGTAGCATAGCAGCACTCTGAATTAAGAAACTACTATAAAAGTAAAACTCTCTTATCGGATTTATAGAATGCTGCAAAACAAAGGTGTTCTGACTGGGACTGTGTGTGTGGGACTGACCAGTCGCAAGTGTTCTGTTTCAGTGCTTTTTTTGCATGAACGTTATAAAATGTTGCAATTTGTCTGGTCTCTGAATGGCTGATCTGGGGGTTTTGTCTTGAGGGGATTTAGGATTGAGGACCCCAGAGCTATAAAGGGCCCTCTTTTGAGCTGCCCAGCAGATGTATGCTTGGGCCATATAGAAGGGCATTGTACCTGTTATTGCACTTGTATTATTTCGACTCCTTAAATAAAGCTCAAGTTGGAGATTAGCAATTGTGTGCTTTACTTGCCGTTGTTGCCGCAACCATTTTTCTACATTGGTGCTCAGGAGTGGGAATGAAAGCAAGACAAGCTGGATAATGAGAGGCCACCACTTTGCCGCAGACCGAGAGATTCCTAGCCCCCAAGGAGTTTGATCATCATCCCCGTAGTGGTTCTTGAACAAGGGAAGCCGGCAGAGAGTGATCCGAGAGTGGCTTCTGCTACTGAGAGTCCGCAGGAGGCAGATAGCAATGCTGGCCAAAAGAAAGAAATCCTTCCATGGGTTAAAGCAGCAAAGATTCGCAGATTGGACTGCTCTATTAGCTGGGAGGCTTAACGCATACAGTTCAAGACAGTCGGGAAACTGAGTGGCTGGAGCACCGAAGAGAAAGCAGTTCAACTCACACCAGTGCTCTGGGAGAATGCATAGCTGGTGCTGCTCTGGAAGCATGGAGGATGTAGAAGGGCTGAAGCTGAGACTCCAACGCCACACAGAGAGCAAGGAGATGGCATCTGAGATGGAGAGAATGGCCCGACAGGATTATGCAGCATCATCTCCCCTGGAGCAAGCCCGGCTGCAGTTTAATGAAAATCTCTTCAGAGACATTTACGGCTGTAGAAGTCTTGCGTACCACATAGCGGATAGCTTGAGATTGGGAACAGGTGAGCCAATAGAGATACTGAGATACTGCATTGCGACCGAGCAGCAGTCCGCAGACGTAGGAAGGAGCTATGGGAAGCCTGGACACCTGAGAACCCAGTGCCCATTGTCTGTGTAAAGGAGTAATCATAAGCCCTTGTGGCAAAGTGGTTGATGAAATACAGGTGCAGGAGTGATGCAGTGCGGGAAAGAAGCAGACAGAACCTTTTAATCCACTTTAGAAAGTGTGCTTTATTTTTATATCCAGGTCTGGTGCTCAATAAACAATAATCCTCTGGCAATACACAGCAATGTGTACTGCACAAGGTAGACAATAATGGGCTTCTAGACCCTAAACAAAAAACAATACATATCTGCCCCACAATAATACCGACACGGTCACCAGTCCTGGGTGCGTGCAGTAGTGCTCGTGGTGAGTGATACAGTTTATTTTGTGAAAGTGGTGCATTGTTGTTCAGGCGAGTGCTGCCCTTCGGTGACAGCTCAGGAATTGTATTAGCCGTCTAGTGCTTTTAAAGACAAGACGAAATACACAAAGACAAACAAACAAAACACTCATGGTACTTCATCAGGGTTTACGAAGTCTCTCACAGTCCTTCTCGGATCAATTACACAAATCAAAGCGAAGGAACAGATTACGTTCTCCGTCCCCTTTTTATGCTGTTATACATGACCACTTGGTAAACAAGTGCAACCGCCTCTCCAATCTGTGGCTGCTACGTTGTTTCCCTTCCGGGTTAATACATTCTTGCAATGGAGTTTTGCCTTCTTCCAGACTAACGGACTTCCCGACCCTGGGAAAGAACTGTCAGGCCAGACCATCCAAAAAACTCTGTTCTCACTACTTAGCACCCTCACAGGTCAGGAGGGAGATTTACAACCAAGAATCATTGTATTTCTGTCACAGCCCCGGATAGTGCAACCTCTGAAGTCCGGGCAGTTGTCGGCACAATGGGCACTAGAGCCTTTCTGCATATCGTGATCCGGATTGAAGGGATCTCAGGCATGGCCCTTGTGGACACATTTGTACAACATTACCCAGATGAGGCCGGATATTCTTCAACAGGTAAGAGGGGGTTGGAGAGCCTGAATAGAGTCCACCCATGCACATGTAAAGACAGTGACTGGGGAGCTTGATCCCATAGAAGGTAAGGGCTTGATGGATACGGAGATAGAAGCCCTTATTATTAACCATGAAGTGTGGGTAGGAGCCGTTTAAGATCCCTGCATTCTTGGTTTATATTTTTTTTAAGTTATTGGACTTAAAAAAAAGAAAGTTTCAGTTTCCCAGAGGGCTCAACTTTTGTTGTCAGGGGGATCCTGCAATGTCACAGCCCTTCTCCCACTGTGATGTCACTCGTGAGGCAGTTTGGAGCCAAGCTTTGAGGGGCTTAGCCAGAGGTGGCAGGCCAGACTCATTATGGACTGCGAACATAATGAAAAAAATAATCTAAAACAAAATGATGGGAATTCAAAGATTCAAGTTTATTTTACAAACACAATACAATTCAAATTACAACCACAACATGCATAATTATTTGTCAAGATATATGATTTACAAAATGAATATTTCAAAAGCATTACAAAGTTCATTGTAGGTTATACTAGCAGACACATCAAATTGAATCCCCAGTGTGACTGCCATCAGTTCAAACTCCTCTACCTGCATGCAGCTTTTCTCACTAGATAAAATACAGTCTTAAAATAGGCATTTCAATAAACGACAACAAATATATATTAGTTACATTTTTCAACCTGTTGTGCTGTAAAAGTAAAAGTGATACTGCAGTATTCGGTAACATGCATGCTCCTCTCGTACAGCAAAAAATACTACTTAGTAGAATATACCATACATTTAAACTATGTTTATATGTACTAAGTCATCAATGTATCAATTAAGCTGGACAGTTGTTATAAACTCAGACAGATGTAAACTACTGATTTATGCCATATGCCTCATATATAACATGCATCCTATATATAGAATAGTACAACGGTTCACATATGGTGCAGGTTATATTCTAAAAGCTATACAGATGTTTGCCCTAACATGCTTAATGTATTTTAAAGGCCTGTGGCAGTGTGCCCGCCCCTGTGCATACTATTGTGTAATATGTTGTATGTATGGTGTTAATGTTGGTGTATTGTAATTGGTGCACGGGATATAAATGGGTCTGTGTAACATGAGTGATTAAAAATGTATATTTGTATTTAGGCACAGCACAGCACTTCATGTTTGCAGGTAAAATGTTTTAATATGTGAGCACGGGGAATTGCACTAAATAAATTAATGTGCAGTTGTACCGAGACTCCAGTTGAATGATTGATTAGCAATCGAGTCTCGGTACAGCTGCATAAAAGCAGCAGGTTTTCACTCACTCTGGGATGTGTGTTCGGTCAATGGAGAATGGGTGTGGAGAAGAAGAAAACAAAGAGAGAAGTAAAAGTAAATAATTAATTTTACTCACCGTGTTTGTCTGTTCGTCCACTGTTTGTTAGTGTCTATTTCGTTTAGTGTTAATTAGTTTTGTCTGTTTATTTTGGCCTCAAGTGCCGTGTGCTGTTTTTGTTCAACCTTTTATTGTCTGTTTGTACATTTATTAAATGCTGAGCACAAACAAGCACTCAGCTTCACCAAACTCCAAGTTTCTGTCTATTCTGTTTCTGGTCTGACATCACCCACTACAGCCGTCTTTGTGACAAGGCCTTATTTCAAAATGTAGACCTTTATGTACTGATCATGTTCATCAATCTGCCCGTCTCTGCAGTATAACACCAGTGTATTATCTGTTTCCAGAACCAGCAGACCACGACCTTAAAGAGCAAACACCAAGAATTGACCAGCTTGACCCTATGGTTTAGTAAAAACACTACATTAAATCAACAGTATTGTGTATTATTTTTGTTTGATTTTCAGCTTGCTGTTGAGAGCAGACAGTGGCACTGCTGTAAAAAAAGGGGTTTCCAAGTTAGCTGTGTGGTTCTCTATCTAACACATCTTACTCTACTTCACATCCTTCTATTATAACAATACACTTGTAAGAAACTAAATACAGAGAGCAAGAGAATAGCAACAAAACTAATATGTATCCATAATAACTTTAAATTCAAGAGGCAATTACATATTACAAAGCTAATTCACCCAACAGAAGAGTGAAAATAAACCAGTCCTCAGTTAGAGGGATGAGCTTGTTAGGTTAAACATCCATTTTAAACATCCAGAAATAGAGATGAATGACATAAGTATGAACTGGTTGGCTTGTTACTTGTGAGTGTCCTCAAGAAACTGAGCTGTAGTATAGAAAATATATAGAATGGTGACACAATGTTGGATACATTGATTTAAACGTCCTTGCAAAGATCAAGGAGCAAGAAAAGTATATGATAGGAGAAGAACCGAATGAATGTGATTTCTGGCGTGTACTTTATATCCTTGATGAGCTAGCTTACATAACGATTCATATCCATTAAGTTCATGGAAATAGGTTGCACACATAGCTATCATAGCATGAAATTATAATACTGAACCAGTGACATACCTGGATTGGACATACATTTAAAGAAACACTAATATGATGGACACATATGATTCTCCTAATGAGAATGCACAGGATATCTTTCCACCTGACTCACAGTTTAACAATCTGAAGCTAACATGGGCACGAAACTGGGCTTAGCTGAATAAATTGCAGGGGAAAAGTACTATGCATGTGTAGCCCTTAAAGCAGTTACAGTTGGGTACTCAAAGCTCACTTGCAAGAAAAACACCACATATGGTAACAAAGAAAGTAGACAGTCCTTACCATTGAAGGCTGACAGAGATCTCAGTTTTATGGTTCTGTCCTATCTCAATTAAGAAAAGTCCCAGTTAATGTGCCATGTAGGGATTAGAAAGATAATGTTCTACACAGTTGTATCAGTCATCATGGCCAATAACTATAACCAGTTAACCATACAACAAATATATAAATAAACAAAAATAAATAATACATAAAGAATGCCTGCAACCTGGTAACCCCAAAATCAGTCTAGCTGGTGCAGATGGCTAAATCACTAAACTTTCATGCCCTTAACTCAGTGTCCAATGCAAGGGGATGTGCAGTCAGGGTTTATTTGTGTATGTTTTTTTTCTGCTGACTTGTTGCCTTTTCGTGCTGTTAGCCTAACCTCTTGTTTTTTTTCAGATTTAAGCGATATACCCTAACATCTAGATCTTTATTGTCGTGAGTCCATTTTTCACATAAGTGGTATCTATGAATACATGGAATTCTGACTAGATCCACCAGTGCCAGCACATCATATTTGAAGATTTGCTGCACATATGAGTAGTTGTATCTTACTTGTTATAGATGCATGGCATCAAAAAGTCTTTCTTTCTTTTGCAGTCCCTGTTTAGCTGTCTGAAGGCCCAATCTTGAGGCTTGTGCAGTTTGAAGAAAAAACAAATTCGGAAAATAAAAGCACAATTTGAACTTTGAACCATAAAACTTGCATACAACAACTCCGAATTTTAAATATGACTTTTTCTTTTTGTTGTTTTTCTGTTCATGCTCTATAGAGGGGTATTTCCAAACTGCTTGGGGGAATTTGATGCCATTTACACCATTTCATATTTTCAAAAGAATGCTTTTTGTATTTAAATTAAAATTGTTATGTTGTTAACAAACAAAATAATTACAAAAAAACTACTCAACATAAGTTACTAAGCTTTGAAAAAAAAATTACGCTGCTCACCAATTGCATATTCCATTTAATTTGTCATATATTACTCATTTACAGCATACTCCTGAGAATGCATTGATTGAATGACATCTGCTTACATTGAAGCTAACATTATTTGTTGTCAATGTGCTTCAAATGGCTTTGGAACAGAGCTACATTAAAGTGGTTGTTGCTACCAAAACTATTTCATACATTTTAACTGCTGAGCACATTTGTCATGTACTGAAGGTCTCAAATATACGTTGCATTAAATTAATCTTTCACTGCAAATTGTCCCCACCCATTTAACATCTTCCTGCCTTTCAAATTGGTTGGTCGACGAAAGCTGAAATACTGGTTTTACGAAACTAGGATTCTTTGATCCTACTGAAACCAGAAATTGGAACTGGTCTTTGAACAATGTGTTTTAAACTTTTAATTTTATTTTAAAAGGGACCGGCCTAAGTTCGTAGTGGCCGGGTTTCAGTTTTGTCATGGGGACCAGGTAAACAGAATATTCTTATTCCATTTTCTTATATGGTACTGAAATATATATATATATATATTATATATATATATATATATATATATATATATATATATATATATATATATATATATATATATATATATATAGATATAGACCTTTAAGTCAACACGCGCCCCCATAGTGGAAACGTTTTTTCCATCATAACCGAAGGGGTTTACCGAAACCCTTTTGTCCTCCCCGACTGTTATTTTCACCAAACACGATGGTTGTGTGTGTTAACTAGTATACATGGTATTGATCAGAAACAGTTATTTATGGTTATTAATTAAGATTAATATTTCAAACATTGCTCTGAACTGAACAACTGACCGAATCTGCCAGAAACAGTTCAATTGAAGGCTGTGTGCTAAGCACATTTCAAAATAAATTCGGAAAAACCTGAAGCATACATCAAATCCCATAACGGAGCCTGATAAGCCTTTCATGATTTACTGAATAAAAATGCAACAGTACAAATATGGACAAGCGTACCATGTTGATTGCTTTCCAATTAAAAAAAAAAACAAAACATGATACTTCTATATAGGAGGGTGCTCGAATTTGTGTCCACTAACTGTAGGTCGCCCATAGTCCACAAAAATATATATTAAATAAACAAACACACCTGCACATTGTCATGTAGTCAAATCAGGGCTGCCAACCTTGTCATTTTGTTTTCACTGACATACAGATTTACAGTGGCCTTGTTTTTTTTTGTTTACAGATACTACTTTTTCCTGACATAATTTAAAATACATAGAAACAGTAAATACAAATACATTATAAAATAGTCTAGTATTATGTACTTACATTTCTTTAGGACTTATTTGCTTCTTATAGTCATACATGGACACATTTGCAGACTGAGTCATTGGTCTGAAGCTGGTGCTGTTTTTAACAGCAGTCTTGATAGTCAGAATTCCATTCAGAATGTCTGTAGACAATTGATTTCTTACGTCTGTTTTACAAGGTTCCTCTGAGAAAAAAAAAAAAAAAAAAGTGTTCTAATTCTGCAGTGCTGTGTGGCAAAGTCAACATATTAATGGAAGCCTTGGCAAGTGAAGGAAACGTGGCCACACGGAGCATCGTTTTGTGCCAGTTTTCATCAGCTGCCAGATCATGTCTAAGATCCGTCAAGTCAGTCAGTCACTTGCTATTGCAAAAATTCCATATAGGCTATCCAGCATATTTCCAATTAAAAAAAAACAAAAAAAAAACCATTGCAAGTTGGACGATGCTTCCTTTGCTCACTATGCTTTATTTACTTACTTGGTTGAAGAAACTGTATACTAATTTCAGCACAGTATTGTCAATTGGTATTTTTCTTTTGATTATTTTCACTGCCATCACATTAGGTGTAGGTATATGTCATTCGAGCTGATTGGGAAAGCTGCAAGCAATACACAATAAACCAGATTTATTTTGATTCAAAATAACAGACATTAATTCATTTATTTATTTATTTATTTATGTTTTAGTGTTAAAATGTGACTTTTTTTTTACTGACTGGCCTTAATGGACAGTTAACTTGGCTTACTTCTTTTTCAATCGCCAATACAGCAAAGCCAGTAAGCTTTCCTTGCATTGTTTTTTTTTGACACGCTTTGCTAAAGAAAATACTCTTTCTGTTTTCGGTGGTTTGGGGCTTCAAGCACAGATTTATAAAAATATGACTTTGGGCCCTAGGCAGGTGCTTAGTTTGCCTATGCGTTAAAGCAATCCTGCACGTTTCCAAACTTCTCATTTGAGACTGTGACAGAACATTTTGCAGACAATGTCACATAAGAAAAATATAAGGATAATAATCAGGAAAGAAAGCAAATGTTTTGAAAATGAGCATATACAGTCTTCCTTTATCTCCTTTACTTATCCAATCACCACCAACCACAATCACATGTGCACCATAAAACACAGACAAAAAGAAACTTGATTACCTTTAACAAAATCCAAATTTGGAGGTTTTATTAGAGAAAGTTACTCATTACCTATAGTGAGTAAATCAAGTGAAGGTACTTCCCACAAATTAATTACTTTTCATACACCCACCCAACTGCCTAAATGGTACATGAAAAAAAAAAGGTTAACAATTTTCCAGTGGGTCATTTACAACTAAATGGTGCCACTTACCATATATATATATATATATATATATATATATATATATATATATATATATATAGATATAATTACTATCATGACATATATATATAATCAAGACTACACTGACTTCATACACTTGGCTGTGTGGCAATTGCAACTGGGGTGGTCTTTCTTTTCATATATTGTAGACAAAGAACCTTATAAATCCTTCATCTAAATCTACATTTTTGATGAGGATAACCTGAATAACAGACACACACAAAAAACAAGATTTTTCATTTTTTCACTATATAACAAAACATGTTTATGTAACAGAAACTCAAAAAATCCTTGTGTGCAGAAGTGAACCTTTTGATTCAGTAACATGTGGCACCGCCTTTAGCAGCGATGACTTCAACCAAACGTTTCCTATAGTTACTAATCAGTCTCTCACATCTTCCATGAGGAATTTTTGCCCCTTCCTCCTTACAGAACTGCTGCAACTGCTTCACATTTGAGGGCTGTCTTGCGTGAACAGCCCGCTTCAGGTCTTGCCACAACATTTCTATTGGTTTGAGGTCTGGACTTTGACTTGGTCAATCCAAAACACAAAATTTCTTCCTCTTAATCCATTCTTTGGTAGATTTGCTGGAATGCTTAGGATCATTGTTGCCCCTTCCTCCTTACAGAACTGCTGCAACTGCTTCACATTTGAGGGCTGTCTTGCGTGAACAGCCCGCTTCAGGTCTTGCCACAACATTTCTATTGGTTTGAGGTCTGGACTTTGACTTGGTCAATCCAAAACACAAAATTTCTTCCTCTTAATCCATTCTTTGGTAGATTTGCTGGAATGCTTAGGATCATTGACTTGCTGCAATACCTATTTTCGGCACAACTTCAACTGATGGATGGATAGCCTGATGTTCTCCTCCAGAATTTTTTGGTATAACTCTGAATTCATGGTTCCCTCAATGATGATGAGTTGTCCAGGGCCAGAGACAGAAAAGCAGCCCCAAACCATGACACTCCCACCACCATGCTTGACAGTTGGGTTAAGGTTATTTTGGTGGTGGGCAGTGTTAGGTTTTGGCCAAAGATGGTGTTTTTGGTTGTGCCAAAAAAGATCAATTTTAGACTCATCCATCCAGAGAACATTCTTCCAGAAGTCTACAGGATCATCCAGGTGGTCTTTTGCAAACTTAAAACGAGCAGCAATATTCTTTCTGGAGAGCAAAGGTTTCCTCCTGGCTACCCTCCCATGAATACCGTTGCCATTCAGTTTGTGTCTTATTGTTAAGATATGAACATTAACATCAGCTGCAGCAAGGGAGGCTTGCAGATCCTTTGATGTGGATCTGGGGTTCTTTTTGACCTCCTCTATGATTTTTCGTGTTGCTCTGTGGGATAATTTTTAAGGACGTCCGCATATAGGTAGAGTCACGTGGTCTTAAATTTTCTCTATTTGTATTTGTCTTACAGTGGACTGATGGAGCCTGAAATGTTTTGCAATGTTTTTATAACCCTTTCCAGAGCTGATAAGCACTTACAACTCTCTTCCTGAGATCCTCAGAGGTCTCTTTAGATCATAGCATGATGTGTGTTACACTGACCTGTATGGGTAAGACCAAACTGACCAGGTTTCTTACCTTTATATAGGAACGTGCCACCCAAACTTTGTCCTAGAGATCTGCTCTTTGATTGATTAAGTTGGTACCCAATTATTTACCCACCTGATTATAATTACCTCCTTGATTGAGCTAAAGCAACTTAAGATTCATTTATTTTTGCACATGCACTGATTCTTATCTACCTATCTTTATTCTACTACATGCATCAATGCCTCTAAAACACATGGAATTTGTAAATATAAACCCTTTATTTTAGTAAAGTTATTTTGATTAAACAAGGATTTCATAGTAAAAACTTGAAATTTCTAGAACTACACTAGGGGTTCACAAATTTTCAAGTGCAACTTTATATATATATACCGTAGAATATATATATATATATATATATATATATATATATATATATATATATATATATATATATATATATATATACACACACAAATAAATACACTTAGCTTTTTTTCATACATGTACAATGCTTTACAACCATCCATTGCTCTTTAATGCACCTAATTATACTCTTTTCAATGTTACACATATCTAACACTAGCAGCGTACATGAATACAAAACCATGCCATATTCATCGTTTAGTCACGGCTGCAGTACTGCCCTACAATATAGAACATTGATCCTTAATAAAATTCATTATGAGAAATCCTTTTTCTTAGTCTTTATGAATAAAATAATGCTGATGACTTTGAGAATTTAAGGAAAATATACTTCAAGCAGTAGTTCTACTCCAATTTATTATTATAAAACAAGCAGTGGTTCCTAAACAACTCCCATTCTAAATAAGTAATATCAATATAGATGCACTGTTTTTTCTGTGTATGAGCACAGTAGTATGCGATTACAAAGCTTATCTCTTGTTGTTTTTAGGATACTTCTTGTTTTAGCCTCACATCACCATTGCCTGTACTTAAAACAATTAACATCACAGTTAAATTACTTTTAAGCACAGTCTGATTATTTTTTGGGTGTAGTGCAATGGTTGATGTGGCTTCACCGACAGGGCTATGATATGCTCCATTATTCTGCATTGGATTGACAACTGCAAATTTTCATTAATGTCCAGCTATTGTAAAGACAATAAGACATTACGTGCACATTTTACCAGAATATATTATAAATAAGATCAAAACGTTCCCCACCATTTCTGGGTTCCTACAAGGTGGGTGCTTTTCTCTTCCCAGGTCGGTTGAAGCCATTGAACTTGCTAGTGCATAATAAAAGTTGGCCAGCTGATATTCAATTCAGTATTCTTTTCAAGTGTCAATGGCAAATCCTGAAGTACATGAAATGAACATTGCTGTTCTCATTATCTTCCCTGCAGGATTGTCTACACAAATAAAAGCTTTGTCATATGTTACATAAATACTATAAATCCTACTCAGGCAAGAAAATGGGTTAATATGCCTCCTGAAAATGTAAATGGTTTTAGGTAATATTAATTGGGAATGCATGTAATTGCATTGAATGCTACAGGCACACTGTTAACACCGCTTTTGAAGTTTTGTTCTTTGCTTTGAGGCACTCTAATAACACGGATCTCACTGAGGCGGCACTTAATTTTACTATGTGATTTTGTTCTATAGAATGATTTCCTGCTGCTGAAATTTGTGACTACAAGTGAAAATGCTTGTTTCAGTTTAACCAATAAGTCCATTTCCTTTTTATATATATATATATATATATATATATATATATATATATATATATATATATATATATATATATATATATATATATATATATATAGTGATGAGTCAAATGGATTTCGGTCTGTGATTCAGCCTCCCGACAGTAGATGGCATCAAACCAACTCGGGACTTCCCTTACCACGATCTCGTGACCATGGCAAAAGTCATCTTTTTGAGGGGCGGCACCTTGGTGAGGGGCGGAAGTACGAGTATGTAAATTCCAGCCACTGGAGTCAAGTGAAGGATAAGGACACTTGTCAGTTGGGGATTGGTGTTCCACTGACTACAGAGGCGGGACATTACATATTAAAGGGAACGTACTACTGTGTTCGGGATTAGTCCGAAAGTAAAATAGGCATAGTAACGGGTGGAGGGAGAGACTAGTTTTTGAAAACACTAGCATTTCTTTTGTCTTTTTTTGTTTATGTATGGTTCGCCACCAAGACGATTAAAGACGAGTTCTCACGGTCTGTTTTGGATTTCACCCCTGCACTCCTTCCCTCACACCATTTTGTTTTCTTTTGTTATTTAATTATTTTGTTGTGTATAGATAATAAAAATAAATTATTTTATTTCTGTAAACATAAATTACTGTCTGGACATTCCATTTAATACACTCTCGCCTCATATATATATATATATATATATATATAATTTATATATTATATATATATATATATATATATATATAATATATATATAATTTCTTTATATTAATTATATTGACTTCATAATTCATATATGACTGAAGTCTCAAAAGTCTATCTTGTACTAGTTATACATAACTGTACTCTCCATGAACTATGGTCGTGTAACTCTGACTATCTTTTTTTCAGTAAACATACAAAATGATACTGGACACGAAAGACAAGACAAGGTTTTATTTTTTTAAAAAAACAAATATATATATATATATATATATATATATATATATATATATATATATATATATATATATATATATATATATATATATATCAACATATGCATTTTAAAATGAACGTTCCAGAAAATATAGTCCTCCATGCAAACAACAAGGCCTATGAGGTTCTCTATTAAATAAGTGTACAAAACAGCATTTTTTAAATATTTTCTTGCCATTATGGTACCAGTTTAATGTTTTCCTAATGGCCTGCTAGTATACCAGATATTTGTATCACTCACATTGGTTGTATCCATTCCGGTCTGTAGATAAAATCCACCTTGAATTTATTGTGCACGCTGAACTAACTTTGCGTTTCAATAGTCAAAAAATTAAAATTATTATATTAAAATAACATAATAATTAAAACAAAAAAGTGAACGTTTGCTGCATCGTTTTGTTAAAACAGCAAATCGCTGACTTGGTTGTACAATATGTGCCTCTAAAAACTTTATCTCTCACTGTAAACAGCATGCCAAAAGTGGAAGGCACCAATTGAGCAGCTGCCCCATTGCATAACAATGTGTAGGAGTCATTTAAAAGGGTAATGTTTATTTACAACATATCAAAATATGATAATTAAATGTATGAGTCCCCAGATCATCCACATCGGGCATTACTAGGCATTATGAAACATCTAGTTGTAATACTCAAACAGTCCATAATACCTGCTGCCCTCTGTGTCAAATTGTATTGCTTAGATAGTGTACACTGGGGTATTGCTTTATTGCATTGCACATTGCAGTTGCAGAATGCAATCAGCAAACCATAGGCCCTAACCTTTACTTTTACCTTCATCAAAACCTAATGAATATATGTGGTGATGAAAAGGCATCGTTCTATTGATAGTGGCCTCAGATCTCCAGAAATCAGATCACCAAGCCATCCAATACATGTTCAATGGAAATGAACTTTGGTTGCCCAGGTCTCAGCCAAGCCTGAGGCTTGAAGCTAGAGTTGAAAGGTCAGCGCTTTGAGTGAGACCAACCTATTTTCTCATTCGGTTCCATTAAAGAAAATACATACCCTGATAGCACACCTATGCAAAAGAAGCATGAATAAACTGGCTACCACACATATGCAAACATCATCATGGATGAAAACCTGTCTCAAGTCGGCATTGCCTCCTTTGATACTTGTGTCTTCCAAAACATAAGTGCTAATCCCATAATGAGGTGATGATGTTGAAATGCAGGTCTTGCCAGCTTTAAAGCAAGAGGTATTATATTATGATTTAGGACTAGAATAACTTTCAGAGATTGACATGTTTTAGATTGCTCACTCACAGAATTGGCTTGTGGAGAGTTCTACGGTAGGCCTTGGAATGTGATATTGTTTTTAGTAGAGAACAAAGGCAGATCTTGTACCTGTACTGCTCTTTTCATGCAGTAACCCTTTCTAATCCCTCTAATAACAATAACTAACAATGACCATGTTCACAGTATGCTCAGTAGCAGTACAGTACTTTCCATGTTAGAGGTGTTTTTAGCTGCCAAACATACTAGTGCTGTCATTAATTTATTACACTGATTGCAAAGCATTATAAACTACTATGTGTACAACACGTGCATTATGGTATTTTTCAAAGCCTTTACAGTCTGTAATAACTCATATTTAAATGTTTTTCAAAGAAGAAAAACATCAGTTCAGTAGCAAAACTGGAACCAAATAACTAAGCAAAATAATTCAAGGCATCTTAATCACTCTTTGACTATTGTATACAGAACCTTGATATTTTATGTACATTTGAATACATTAATATATCTGTTAAAAAGTAAATGCCACTCATTTAATATTTATTATATCCTCTTATTACATGGCATCCTGGTATGACTTGTGTCAGATAGTCAAGGAGATCAGCGATTTTACCTACTGGAATAATCTTGCTTTATCCTTCAAACCAGCCCTAGTACCCAGCTGTTACACAAGCATCTGTGCAAAAAGTATTGTATTACAAGGCCATATCAGTACCTGGAGAGTTGATTATCTCTCCTGGATAATTTGTATATTTTTTATAGGCATGAAGGATGATCTTTGTTCTGCCTCCTCATGACTGTAAAGTAGACTGTCAACAGCAACCTCAGTGTCTCTCTGGGCCATAAAACATTTAAAAAAGCCTCCACCAATAACCAACTATTTTCACATACGTTTTGTGTCAGAGCAACAGAAACGTTTACCAAGTCAGGTAACAGGTAAATGTGGTTAAACGTGGGATTATACAGACTGTGAAAATGCCCTATATAAATGCTAATTGTAGTTAATCAGCAGTTTACAGTATTTTTTTCCTATCCATATATAGGCTTAGGACTACTGTATTTTAGCTTAGGGTGCCTGTATTTTACACATCACCCGTTGCAATTCAACTGGAATATAGAAACAGGTGACAGCTGACTGAGAACCTGTTTTGTTTCTAATGAAAGGCACAGGCTTGGCTTTTCTGAACTCAGAGCTCCTCTGCTTTTACATAGAGCATGTGCAGCACCAGCAGTGGCAAGGTGAGTTTCTCTGAATTTCCCTGTAAGCATGCCTTCAGCCTGCCCACGAGGGACCACCCATTTCAGACTGCCTGAACACTCTCTATATTTGAGTGCCACTTTGTGTGGTGGTTGGGCTTCACTTCACTTATAACCCAAACTGGATTCAAACCCTGGCCTCCCGAGGTAACAGCATGGGGGGTGGAGGTGCATTACCTCTGGTAGGGGGACTTCATGTTTCCTATTTTCCTGGTGTCTTCACTTGCCTGATTTTGTTATTATAGGTTGTGTTATTATAAATGAAGACAATTTAGTTTAAACATTATCCACCAGCACTTGACTACTTTTAGTATCACCCACAGAGTAGCTTCAGATGTCAAACTTGTGTGAGTATAGGCCTGTAGCACAAACAAAGGAAATCAAAACCCTACTAAAAGAACATTTCCAAAAAAGGTATGTTGTTTTTATTGGCATTCTGAGTGTGCTGTACTTAAGGAAGCTGAGACTATGTTAAATTAACCACAAAAAAGCCAAAACAAAAGCATTTCATGCATGACCTGCACAGGGTTCAGACTTTCAGCCTGGTAATGTAGAAGCAATTCCCATGTGGCTGTTTTCCCCTCTCTTGATTTGTACTTAACCTCCTCTGTGGCTTTCCATCCGTTTCTTTCCTTACTGTTATTTAGCCATCCTTTGATGTCTCTCTCCTGTGGCTGTGTTTCTCCAGGGGCACTCTTTCCCCTGACCTCCATCTTAGTTTACCCTTGGCTTATTTACCATTACACAAACCACTCTGTCCCTCACACCCTCACCCTGTCAGTGACTACTGTGACCGCTATTCAGCTGATCAAATTTTTCTCCTCTGACATGTCATCTGGTTAGGAGTAGCATTAGTTGCAACATATTATATTGCTGTTTCATTGTAAATAGCTAACTTCAAATGCTTAATGTGCTTAAGTGGTTTAAATAACAAAGTGCTGCACACATTGTTATATTAGTACACTACTAAAATATACAAAGTAGGGACTCAAACAGTTACTGACACCATAAAATTACTACCCATTGCAAATAAACCAGTTAAACTGGACTGAAACTGGTAAATGCAGCAGTGCACAATAATTGGAGTTTATATATGCTATACCTGAAGTCAGAATAGTGATCTTAATGCAGTTACGGTGCATGGCAATGTACTGTTGTGCACTGTGGTTTTTTAAACGTTGTAGTGTGTGTGTGTGTGTGTGTGTGTGTATATATATAAGATATAAACCACAGTGGGCTGTGCGGTCCCGCAATATATACCACGCCCACAAGTGGTATATATCATAGGAACCGCACAGCCCGAAGTGGTTTACATCGCTTATAAGATAGCTACCTGTCATTTGTGGGAAGAAAAATAATTTAAATAATTAAAACTCATTTAAATTCAGACAAAACGAGAAAGTTTTATTGTGTATACATCTGCAGTGTAATATAGTCCCAAACTGAATTTAATTTAATTCATTGTTCACTTATTAAAAATAAATTGCACATGTTCGTTTATTGTGAATTTCTGCATCGAAAGTGCCATTTCATTAGAAACTAGAGGACTGAGCACAAGCTGTGATGATGGGTGAAGTTTCAAATGACATTAAGGAAGTAAGGGGAGCAGCTGCGATGGAGACTGAAGCCGGATCTTGAAGTGAGTTTGTGAACTCATAATATGCGAGGCCCACATATTGTAGTATGTTTTCATCCTTTTGGATCTCAAAATATGTTTCTGTTAGTTGTCAGACACCCTCGCGTCCTAGTCGTGCCAGATTAAGTTGATGATCGAACC
Source organism: Polyodon spathula (assembly GCF_017654505.1). Taxonomy (NCBI): domain Eukaryota; kingdom Metazoa; phylum Chordata; class Actinopteri; order Acipenseriformes; family Polyodontidae; genus Polyodon; species Polyodon spathula. The sequence continues at coordinate 67,428,086 of NC_054537.1, forward strand.
AGACTTTACGCACCAATCCGACCGCGGTGTCAGGGACAGTACCTCAGTTTCCCGAAGACACTTCAAATCGAGGCTGGTAATTTGGGGGGTGGTGTCTGGCCTTGTCTTTACCTGCTTTTCTAAGAGTTTTCCTGATGGACAGGAATATATTATCGCTGGGTTTAAACTCCCTGTCAGCAGAGATACAAACTTCTACTGTTAAAATATGTGTTTAGTCCAGCTCAACTTTATAAAACTGGAGACTGAATAATGGTCCCCAGCTGAAATTCTTGCACTGGCACAAAATTCTCTTAATGTTGTTGAGATTTTTTTGTCTTATTTCCATAAAATGATAGTTGATATTTTTTTTCTTTAAGTACATTAACCAGCCCATGCTGTATTTTTTTTGTTTTGTTTTTTTAAATCTTTGTTTTCTTCTATTTCATTTAGCTGTTCCATATCTACTGTTATGTGTCTACTCTTGCTGGTGCAATTATTATTATTATTATTATTATTATTATTATTTATTATTATTTTTTTTTTTTTTTTTTTTTTTTTTTTTTTTTTTGGTGAAAGTTGGTGTTGTGCCAATTTCTTCCCAGTCCCTGCCAATGAAAAGCATAGCATGATGCTGCCACCACCATAGTTCACAGTAGGGATGGTGTTACCTGGGTGATGTGCTGTGTTGGGTTTGTGCCAGACATAAAGCTTTGCATTTAGGTCAGATAGTTCAATTTTTGTTTCATCGGACCACAGAATCTTTTACCACATATTTTCAGTCTTCCACCTGCCTTTTTGCAAATTCCAAGCAGGATTTTACATGGGTTTTTTTCACAAATGGCTTCCTTCTTGCCACTCTTCCATACAGACCAGATTTGTGGAGTACCTCATCTATTGTTGACACATGGACAGTTTCTCCCATCTCAGCCATGGAACACTGTAGGTCTTTTAGAGTTGTCAATGGCCTCATGGTGGCTTCTCAGACCAATGCTCTTCTTACCCGGCTACTCAGTTTGGGAGGATGGCCTGCTCTAAGCAGATTCTGGTTGGTGCCATATACCTTCCACTTCTTAATGATCGACTTGACTGTACTCCAAGGGATATTCAGAGCTTTTTAAATCTTTTTATACCCCCTCCCCTGATCTGTGCCTTTATCCCAGAGTTGTTTTGAAAGCGCCTTGGTCTTCATTTTCTTTGAATGCACTACCCAACTGTGGGACCTTACAGAGACAGCGGTACTTAATCTGAAATCATGTGAACCACTTTTATTGCACAATGGCATAGCAAAGTGGGTGAATACTGATCTAATGAAGACTTTTCAGGTTTTTATTTTTAATTAATTTGTTTTTTCACCCCCCCCCCCCCCCCCCATTTTTTCACACATTGAAAGTGTTGAGTAGGTTGTGTAAATCAAAGTAAAAAAAATTCCATTTAAATCATCAAAATTTCAGGTTGTATCACAACAAACAGTGAAAACATCCAAGGGGGGTGAATACTTCCTATAGGCACTGTGTGTGTGTATATATATATATATATATATATATATATATATATATATATATATATATATATATATATATATATATATATATATATATATATATATTTATATATTATATGTATATATATAACATGGTAACGGAAACGTCCTTTGCAACTAAAAGGCCTGTGTTTTATAATAGTAGTTAAACTTTCTGTGTACAGCACTGTGTGACGTAGCAAAGCAAAACAGCTTTAAATTTGTTGTTGTAAAAGACTAAACATGATTTACTTCACTTTTTCATATCATACATGTATTTTTCATCTGCACTTTGTTTCAGGAACAGTGGAAACAACAGTTATATGCAAACTAATATTTATTGGATTGGTTATGGAAATATAAGATTCACCAAGTGAATCAACACTTAAGTAACTTGTACCAATGAAAAATAACTGAAACGTTCCTTAAAACAAATTTCTTTGCAGTTTTCATGCTTGAGTTGGACACTAGGGATTGGAAAATCTTCAGTACTAAATAATTGCAGCCTTTGGGCAATGCATCTTATTTAACATCATGGCCAGCCCCCTTTTCAATTTTTTTGTACTTCAGATAAAAAAAAAAAAAAAAAAAAAAAAAAAAATCCTGCAGTGGTTGAAAATATAATTTCTGGCTCCAGTAATGTTTATAAATATGTGATGTCTGGTTTAAACCAGAGTAATCTTGCTTTGTTTGTTATCACAGTTTAATAGGCGCCATCTGCTGTTCATTCTTAATATGGCTATTTTAAAAGCAGCATTTATTTTGATTGTGCTTGCAATTGCCTTAGATCCACGCTACACAAGAAGGAGACCACATACATGATTTTTTATCATTTCCCTTTTTTAAGCTATTTGTTGTACTTGCTGATAGTGTGCTATATTGTTAAATAGAAAATAAAACAAACGATAGAGTAATAATGAAATAGTACACACAAAATAGTACCTCTTTTAAAAACTGAGAAGAAACAGTACACTTGCTGTTTTTGGGGAACAGCTTTAATTTAGCTATTTTATTTATTTATTTTTTGGATTGAGGGCGGGGGGGGGGGGGGGGGTATTTGGCACTGAACTTTAATGCTGTTTTTTATTTTGTTCTGAAAATTAACAGTGGGGTAGTTATAGACTTAACTTGTACCAATGAAAAATAAGGAAGATATTGCCATATTTAAATGTTTTAAACTGCCTCATCTGGTGAATAAATGTCATAGTAGGAATGTTTCATTTCTCTGGACTGTTTTTAACACCTCGTAATTTTCTTAACAACTCACAATGGGTATAACTGGAAAAAGTAAGTCATTTATGCCAAAAATCATTTATATAGAATTTTGCAACAAGACCTTAAATGAAAAGGGGTGTACTGTTTGTGTTATTGTTTAAGATATAAAACCTTTTTAGTCACAGTATTATGGGGCACTCCAATTCCCCACAAAACCAAAACCACAATTATCCTCAAAACAAACTCAATTAGATTATAGTTTAACCCTGAAGTGCTGTCTATGCACACCTTTAAAAATGTGCACTTCAGATCAAGTCATGGCTGTTAATTTCTGCACTGTCATATCTCTAATATATTGCTTTTTGGAAATTAATGTGTCTTTGCTGATCAAAATGATTCATGGTTAATTCAAAATAATAATAATAATAATAATAATAATAATAATAATAATAATAATAATATAATAATAATAATAATAAAAAATACAATTTTCAATTTAAAATAAAATCCTTACACTACAAATGTAGGCAGATTTTAATTGACGAAATGAGCATTACAGTATCAAGTTCAGAAAATACAGCCAGTCTGTTCACAGAGTGCCCAGAAGATTGATTAAAAGCTCTTGAATGTGCAAACACAGATTTTTGGGCTGAAACACCTCATAAAGAATTCTACAGTGTGTACAGTTCTGTTGAACTTTGTGAGAAAGCTGCAATATTCTGGCAAGGAAAATAAATCCAACAGGTACACAGTTCAACCAAAAAAGGAAAGTGATGGAATTCACACCAGGAACAGTAATTGAACACATTTCACTTTAAACAGGTGAACTACAGAAGTGCTTGGATATAACTGCATTATTATTATTATTATTATTATTATTATTATTATTATTATTATTATTATTATTATTAAACAGATGAAGATTTTATCTTTTTTCACAGTATTTATGCAGATGCATTTGGAATTTCCAGAGGTGTCATGCTTTCTCTTTCCGAGATGTACTTTACACTGTCTTGTTTAATCTGTTATATTGTCTGCCATCAAGTTCATTGTCCAACTGCTTTCCTGACCCCGTGTGTTTTAACACATATTCCTCAAGCTCCCATGAGTGATGTTTTACACAAAGCTCAACAGCAGATCTAAAAGATGGCACAAAACAATCTTTGCGACATTTCTGACACTATCTTAGGAAGACTGGCCTGAGCATTCAAGAGCTCCTTTAACTCCCAAGGTTTAATAGAACAGATTATGTTAAATTGTAAAATGCTCCCCATTTTACTGTTTCTCCATATCCCTCCCACCACCACAACCACACTCACAGCCAACTCTGCTAGCACAAACTCATACACATGCTTAATGGCCTTCTCAGGGCTCCAAAAAGTAATGCAACCCCACTTCTTCATTCTCTCAGATAATCATGCAACACTTGTAATTCCAGTGTAATGATGTACAAAGGTGTGATTTCGTATTGACTCCCTACTGACTTAATCTAAAATAAACATCTATTCATAACACAACCCACAGTGATCCATGTCAAACCTTTAATAGACATTAATTAATCTTGAATGGAGACTTATTTTTTAAGAATAATCACCCACGTAGGGACATCCTCAAGTAGTTGAAATTAGTTGGTTATCTGTAATGCCTGATGTCCTCTTTTAACAGAGAACTGAATATTAGAGATTTCATTAGGCAAATCAATTTCGGCAGCCACAGTTTAAATGAGCAGTGGCAGCTTTAAACAAGCAGGGAAAATGAAATAGCCTCAGTGGCATCTGGTGGCAGTGCTGGGTCAGATGGTAATCAATAATGTAATGGGTAGCGCCCCCTCCATTTTGCACATATTTCACCCTCACTGTCAGGCTTGAGAACTTTCACAGGGATTAATAGCTGCACCAGTGGCTTTCCAAGCGATAGAGTGCTTTTAACATCAGGCTTTTCCCCAGTGACTTATGAGAGGAAAGAGCACTGTCTGATTGGCTGGGGCCACTGAAACACCACACCCAAGCACTGAAGCAGATTGTCCACTGTGGACGGGAATCCCCAAGCCACTCTTTATGTTTCAAACTCTATTTCACCTATAGATCTTACGATACTAATGACTTTCTAGTAGTTTAGACAGTTTTAGACATCATATTGGAAGAGCATTTATTTATAGATTTTAGAGAGTATATTAAAACACAATTTGAATAAGTACCACTAGATATATAATGTTAATATGTATATAATTTTATATATATATATATATATATATATATATATATATATATATATATATATATATATATATATCTATAAATTTGATTAAAAGTTTACTTTCAAGCTATCTACACGATTATCCCCAGATACTTTGGTCGACAAATAATAGAGAAATGTTTTTTTTTCCATTTGAATTACAAAAAGGTAAACCTATTCATGATTGTTTCGTTATTGGATAAGTACCTCTAGCATGTCTGTTTCATTAAATCACTGGAGATAATCCTTTTTTTGATGAAAATCATAAAAAACTTTTAGTATGACAGTAAGAGATGTGTTCTCTACGATTTCATCTAGATTATATATATATGTATATATATATATATATATATATATATATATATATATATATATATATATATATATATATATATATATAGAAGATCTATAATAGATACCTTTTGTCTTCTAGATGTTGTCTTCAAAGTCCTTTGAAGCTTTTAATGTGCCCGTGTCATTCCTCATCTCGGTTCACAGCCTTTTGAATCAATGAAATGGCGCATACCTGATGTGGAAATAGTGCAACTTTGAGTGTAGTTTTAGACTTCTGTTTATAATTACATTTGTATTTGTTTGTCAACCATTTGTTCTTTTTAATTGTTGTTTTATTTATGTACTATCTTGTATTCTGCTAGTGTTTTTGTTCCTTAGCTCCTTTGGGTGTCTTGTTTTATTACACATGGAGTGCTTAATGTGACATCCCATCAGGGCTATTCAGGTTAAAGACATTTGTTTTGGAAATAAATGTAAACTAAATATGCTGGGTATGTAGTCATGACAGCTCATTAGCATAGCCTCATTTGTACATCATGTTAACATGAGAATAATGCAAAAAGTTTATGGAACATGTTAGAATAAAATGTTAGCCATGGCTTTAACAAGCGATAAAGCAGGGTTTCAATATGATGGTATAAACATGTAGTAAAACATCTACTTTGTGTCTTGTGATTTGTAGATTATTGGAATACATAAAAAATAAAGGTAAAACACAGTTGGGGTGGGGTAGGATGGGGTAGGGTGCAGGGTATTCCCCTTAGGATATATACCTAACAGTTATAATAATTATAATAACAATTTTAATATAATGAACTAGATTCTCAAAGGAAAAACACACCAAATCAGAAACAAACAAACTCAATTTATTTTCAGAGCTTGCAATGACGATATTCAGTAAATAGCTTTGAGAATCGAGAAGTGTGTATGCTTCACATTGAAAAAAAAAAAACCCTTAGCATTTAAAAGACATCAATGAATGCTGTTCACGTAACTGAAAAGTAATTGACACTTGGTTTCCTGGAGGAACAGTAGCCCTCATAAAATCAATCAGCTGGTCTGGACGGTGTAAAGACTCTCCAAAGACCTGCTCACCTTTGGGTTATTTCAGACAGACGAAATATTTGTGTTTGATGCTGACAATTCAGGATTTTCACCTCCATGTTAGTGTGTGTGTGAACTGCAGCATTAAAAATAAATTCTTGCAGTGCAGGGTTGAGATTGTGTTTTTTTTTTCTTGATATCATGCACGTTTCTTTATGGTGTGACATCTAGATTCTTTCATTTATTAACTTATATGTGCGCTAACCCCCTGCAAATAAATATGTGCTCTGTAACAGTGTTTGTGTGTGACTGTATGTGATTTTTGTTTCAGTTTTAGGGAGATGCTAAGTTCTTGGTGTGAGGCATTTTGGCTAAATTTTGTTTTGGGCTACAAAAACAACGTATCATTTTAGACTGCAATGTAAATATCTATTTACAATTTGCTTTTATACCTAGGACCATATACCAATTATAATATAACATAATGACCCCATGGAGGTGTGTCAGGTTTATGCCTTGATTCAGTTATATGGCTGGCTTGTGGGTAAGTAACAGTTTCAAGTTTTAAAATGTTGTGAATTGGCAGTAGCATTCACTGTCTCTGGAAACAGAGCTATAGAATTTAGTAAAATATGAAATATTGCACATTTTAAATGGAATGTGGAGGTCTGCTCAGTGACTAAAAGTGGAAAAGCAGTGTAAAGACAGATTTAGAGACAAATGATAATAACTCACCATTGGAGCCACATAAACAAGAGACACTCCTGTAAACACCATAAAATAAAAAAGGAAACTGAAAAACAATAAAAATAACATTTATGTCTGTATCTATCTAGAGATCAGCATTACAATAACACTTTGCACTAAATTACATCCAAACAGCTAGTAAATTAAGAGCCTTAATAATCAAACCACCCATTGCAAAGGGTTATTACTATTACAGTACTTTTATCAGCTAGTAGTTAAAATCAAAAGCATCTCCTGGCAAACAATAGCTTTTAAACTTTCATTCAGATTTCAGATTAGGTGAACATGTCTCTCTGAGAAAACCTGCATGCTGTTTAGGTTTCGTTTGGAAGTGCTCTGAATAACAAGGTCACCCGTAATAGGGCAGATAAATAATTTATTGCATTTGTGGGTAATTAGTATGTATTTACAGTATCAAAATACTGTGAAACAGCAGCTCACAGACTGATCAAAGCCATGTATAATCTGGGAATGCGGCACCGTTTACACACTTCGCAGCTATTTTTCAACGATTTACTTTGCCTTAAATTTATTATTAGTGACAAAAGATTTGTTAAAGCTCCTTGTGTTTATCAGCTACTTTATCATTGTTTTTCTTACAATAAAGATAATGTGTCCTAATTTTCAGTGCTGATCTCGGAGACTACTGCATGGAGAAAGGTCATGCTAACAAAAACGAAGAGTACAACTTCTGCTATCTGATTAATGGTAGGTCAGAGATTTACTGCACTTTTTAATTTGATTTGACTGCAAGATAAAACTGAGCTATAAAGAGCAGTTTTCAGTGGAATTGGTGCTCTGTAACTCCCAGTGATGGTACCTTGGGGACACACGTTTCTTGCTATTTCACATCCAATATAAGCCCATCATAGATGAAAAGATTGTTAAATGGATGCGTCATTTTGTAATAAAATATCTCACAACTGTTTATCTGATCAATGGAGAGCAGAGTCACAAGCTGCTCTGGGTTAATGTGCCCCATTTCACTTAAATAAGAAGTTATTGACTGCCAGAGAGACTTGGGAATTTGGAGATACAGCTCAAATTACTTGATTTGAAAATGCATTTCAGAAATTGTCACAGTTGTTGAAAATGACCCAGAAAAGGGAAGTTTCCGATTTATTAAACATGAAGTGTAATTGTAATTTAAAAGTATACTGCTCAGCTTACTAGTATTTATGTTTACATATTCTTTCTTTCTTCTCTTTCTTTCTTTTAAAACACTGAAACTCTTCAGCCTATCATCATAGCCTAAATTTGGAATAAGAAACTATATACTGTATGATGGTGGCAGGTAGAAAAGTGAGCTTTGCAATAATATAATTAATAACATAGGGCCTTGGTCAAAACATATCTGATTTACTACACATAATTACAAACTTAGAATTAAAAACAATAACAGCTTGCTACTATTGCAGAGAAGCAATTTACATGTTTCACTAGTCAGTGACATACTAACCTCGATTAAATAGCCACCTGTCTTAGGAAGCCACAAATGTTCAATCCCTTTAGTGGGCTGTTAATGAAGGTAATTAGGGTTTTAATATATATTTCTTTATAATCAAGGGCTGGCAATGGAATGTGAAACAAGCAATGTGATTGGTCGAGCAAGGTTCCAGCTGTCCTTATATTGGATGGATACAGACTTGTCATATATTCTAATTCACTGTGAGGCCTCACAGAATTAAAAGTATCTGACGGAAGTCATCCTCAATCCTAATCCAAAATCCTAAAGTAGTAAGTAGACATGCCAATTTGGATGAAGAACAACTCAAAGATAGCAAAATGAATAAATAAATAAATTGCTGTCTTTATACTCAGTCACCCTGATTTTGTCACTGAGTTACATGTATTTTTAGCGGTTTGTAAACGCTACAGAAAAAAACAAACAAAATATATGCACATTATCCACCCCTGCTCAAACAGTGTGTCTGCACTGTCAGTGACAGGGAAAAAATAAATCAGTGCTGTCTCAACTCCCTCCCCTTATCAATGGCACTGTACACAGTATCAAAAATACAGATGTACTTTCTTTTGTATGTTCTAATAAAATTAATTTATTCATTTAAACACTAGTGTGTAGTTCAATGTACGGTGGCCCTGACATGCAAAACACAAACACAAAAAGAAAAGCAACATTAAGGAAAAAAACATTAACTTCAAACCAGAATGGGTAGGTGCATAGGAAAGGGGTTCCACAAGGTTGTTGGAGTAACAACCTGTCAGTCATTCTGCTGTGGAACTGTGTGACGAACACACTCCATATTAATGCAATATACAGTGGCTCTCAAAAGTATTCACTCCCCTTGGACTTTTTCACATTTTAATGTGTTACAACATGGAATCAAAATGGATTTAATTAGGGGATTCTGCCATTGATCAACACAAAAAAGTCCATAATGTCAAAGTGAAAAATAAAATCTACAAGTTGTTCTAAATTAATTACAAATACAAAACAGAAAATAATTGACTGCATAAGTATTCACCCCCTTGAGTCAATATTTGGTAGAGGCACCTTTGACAGCAATTACAGCCATGAGTCTATTTGGATAAGTCTCTACCAGCTTTGCACATCTGGACACTACAATTTTCGCCCATTCTTCTTTGCAAAATTGCATAAGGTCCGTCAAGTTGGATGGCACCTTTGGTGAACAGCAATTTTCAACTCTTTCCACATATTTTCAATTGGATTGAGGTCCGGGCTTTGACTGGGCCACTCCAGGACATTGACCTTTTTGTTTTTAAGCCACTCCAGTGTGGCTTTGGCTGTACGTTTGGGGTCATTGTCCTGTTGGAAGATGAATCTTCTCCAAGTCCCGTGTCTCTTGCAGACTTCAGCAGGTTTTCCTCCAGGGATTTCTCTGTACTTTGCTGCATCCATTTTGCCCTCTATCTTCACAACGGATATTCCGTTTTTGAGGACGGCCTGTTCTAGACAGACTCACAGTTGTGCAATATTCGCTCCTTTTCTTAATAAAGGACTTTATTGTGCACCAGGGGATATTCAATGTCTTGGAAATGTTCTTATATCCTACCCCTGATTGGTGTTTTTGAAGAACCTTATTCCGGATTTGCTTTAAATGTTCCTTCGTCTTCATGATGTAGTTTTTGTTAGGAAATGTACTAACCAACTGTGGGACCTCCCAGAGACAGGTGTATTTAACCTGAAATCATGTGAAACACCTTAATTGCACACAGGTGGACTCCATTCAACTAATTATGTGACTTCTAAAGACAATTAGTTGCACCAGAGCTTATTTAGGTGTGTCATAACAAAGTGTGTGAATACTTATGCAATCTATTATTTTCTGTTTTATATTTATAATTAATTTAGAACAATTTGTAGATTTTATTTTTCACTTTGACATTATGGACTTTTTTTTTTATCTTGATCAGTGGCAAAAAACTCCTAATTAAATCCATTTTGATTCCATGTTGTAACACAATAAAATGTGGAAAAGTCCAAGGGGGGTGAATACTTTTGAGAGCCACTGTAATTTCACTGCGCTTTGTTCTTAATCTCATG